>NC_026003.2:16479787-16512409 GCF_000442705.2 Elaeis guineensis | reverse complement strand
CACGATCCTGCTCCACTTCCTGCGACGGATACCGTGCGATTCTCCATCCGTTGGCAAGTCGCGACAACAGACGCCGCTCTACTCTCCGCGGGCAGACTCCACGTGGCACGCCCCGGTGATAGCCACGGATCCACTCCACTACTCTTCGCAGCAAACTCCGCCTGACCCTGGGCAGCCCACTGCCAGACGGTTACAGATGTTGCTATCAGGCTACTGCCCCCTCCGCCTATAAAAGGAGCCCCAGATACGTTATTCAATAGGCTCTAGTTTTTTACCTAAAAACTCTGCTAAATTCTCCATTCGAGCACTCCATTTTATTGAGGCAGAGAACTGACTTGAGCACCGGAGGGTCTTGCTGGAGCAACCCCACCTTCGGTTTAGACTTCCTTTGCAGGTCCCGACGGCGACTCCCTCGACTCCAGCTTCTCCGGCGCAAGCGAATTTTTGCACCAACAGAATTGGCGCTAGAGGAAGGGCGCGAATCTCCGCAGTACCCTTGTTCTTAAAGGAGCGCTCAACGAAGCCGCCTTCGATCATCTCATCCGACATCCACTCCTTGTTTCCCCCACGGGATCCTTACTTGATGCCTCCCCGCAAGGCATCCACGCGACGGTCCACGGCCTCCGTGGCCAGATCTCAGGCTCCGACCTCTCCTCCTGTTTCTCAACCTTCTCCTCCTCCTCCGGCGGCGACGGTCGGTGCGGAGCAGTTTGACCTGCTGGCGCAGCAGGTCAGAGGCCTCACAGAAGCTGTGCAGGCTATGTAGCAGCAGCAGCCGCAGGCATCGGTACGCCCGAAAAGGGCATCCCCGAAATACCAGAATCCGACGGCGGGCGGGCCATCTGGGCCAGCCGCCCCATCCTTCCTGGGAAAATGAACCCGAGGGTGGAGAACCCTCAATCGGACCACGACTCCACCCGTGGAAGATCCCTGCCCCCATTCTGCCAGAGGACCCTCGAGACTCGAAGTCGGGAGGATTTCCTGGACCGGAGGCTCTAGGAGATGAACCGACGGATCGAAGAGCTCCGCCATTCTCCCTCCGCTTATGGTGAGGATATTTGTACTGACCCTCCCTTCTCTCAAATGATCATGCAGGAACCGATCCCGCCAAACTTCAAGCTCCCCCAGTTCGAAAGCTACGAAGGGACTTCTGACCCGGTTGATCATCTGGAGGCCTTCCAGATGATGATGCTGCTTCACGGTGCTCCCGATGTCATTCTATGTCGGGCCTTCCCGTCCACCTTGAAGGGAGCGACGAGGAACTGGTACTCGGCTTTGAAATCGGGTACCATCTTTTTCTTCGATCAAATGAGCCACCAATTTGTGGCCCATTTTGTCAGCAGCCGTGCCCCCGAAAAGGTTCGGAGTCCCTCATCAATATCAAGCAGAGGGAAGGAGAGTCCATTCGGGCCTACATCAACCGCTTTCAACGTCGCGGCGCTGGAGGTCCGAAACTTGGACCAATCAGTTGCAATGGCCGCCCTGAAGGGTGGCCTTCAGAAGAATGACCTTTTGTTCTTCCTGGAGAAGAAGTACCCCAGGGATTTTGCTGATTTGCTGGCTCGGGCTGAAGGATACGCCCGAGCGGAAGAAGCCTTCAAAATGAAGGATGAAGAGACAGCGAGGGAGCGGTAGGCGGGAGACTCGAGTAAGCCCGTAATTGAAAAAAGGCCCAGAGAAGCCCGGCCGCATTCTCGATCCCCTCCTGGGCACAAGCGTGCCCATACTCTACCCCGGGTACGCAGGCAGAGAAGTTTGGATCATAGGGTTCGACGGGGTTCCCCACCGAGGAGATTTCGCAACTACGCCCCCCTCAACGCCTCGAAGGCCCAGGTACTGATGGAGGTCAGAGAGCAGCTCCCTAGGCCGGAGAGGATGCGCACACACCCCGGAAAGCGCAACCCCAATAAGTTCTGTCTCTACCACCGTGACCACGGCCATGACACGGAGGAATGCATCCAGCTCCGGGATGAGATCGAGGAGCTCATTCGGCGAGGTCGACTCGACAGGTTCATCCGACGCAGGCCTGAGGGTAGAGGAGATCGGCCAAGGGCCCTTCCGCAACCTGAACCACCAAGAAGGGAGGAGCAACCCGGGGACCGACCTCCCATCGAGACCATCGACTCCATCATCGGAGGGCCTCAAGGAGGAGCAGACCTCCCGTAACCGTGGAACTCAGGAAACTTGTAAATGTATCACTTACGATTTTACCTTGAATCTAAATTTCTTTCTACTTAACGTACTCTTCTCATTTGGCATGGATTTGTCACGACTGGATATAACCCCATCAAACGCCTGAAACAAAGTTATGTTAGGAACGGGGGAGAACCTCATCCTAACATGCCTAAAATGAAAGCCCGATTCTTTTAGACCGGATGGGGGGAGAGGCCTTACAGCACCCTAATGTGCCCCCACAGCTATGTCAGGAACAGGAGGAGGACCTCGTCCTGACATGAGCAAAGTCAAAGGCCCGATTCTTTTAGACCGGATGGGGGGAGAGGCCTTACAGCACCCTAATGTGCCCCACAGCCATGTCAGGAATAGGAGGAGGATCTGGTCCTGACATGAGCAAAGTCAAAGGCCCGATTCTTTTAGACCGGATGGGGGGAGAGGCCTTACAGCGCCCTAATGTGCCCCCACAGCCATGTCAGGAACAGGAGGAGGACCTCGTCCTGATATGAGCAAAGTCAAAGGCCCGGTTCTTTTAGACCGGATGGAGGGAGAGGCCTTACAATGCCCTAATGTGCCCCCACAGTCATGTCAAGAACAGGAGGAGGACCTCGTCCTGACATGAGCAAAGTCAAAGGCCCGATTCTTTTAGACCGGATGGGGAGAGAGGCCTTACAGCGTCCTAACATGCCTCCACAGCCATGTCAGAAATAGGAGGAGGACCTCGTCCTGACATGAGCAAAGTCAAAGGCCCGGTTCTTTTAGACCGGATGGGGGGAGAGGCCTTACAGTGCCCTAACGTGCCCCCACGGCAATGTCGGGAACAGGAGGAGAACCCCGCCCTGACTTGAGCAAGGTCGAAGGCCCGGACTCCTATGGGAGCCGGGCTTCGTCCGTGACTTCTGCAGCAAGGGAGACTCCACCCGAACTCCTACGGGAGCCGGGCTCCGTCCGTGACTTCTGCAGCAAGGGAGACTTCACCCGGACTCCTATGGGAGCCGGGCTCCATCCGTGACTTCTGCAGCAAGGGAGACTCCACCCGGACTCCTACAGGAGCCGGGCTCCATCCATGGCTTCTACAGCAAGGAAGGCTCCGCCTGCCCTGGCAATGGCCCTTACGTGCCCCTGCGGGAACGGGGGGAGAACCTCATCCTGATGGTGATGAAACCCGATCGCCCAACAAGATCGGATGAAGGGAAAAAGCCCCCAGCGGCACCTCCACGCTCCTATGCAACCTCGCAAAAAGCGAGGGTAGGGCCCTCACTCGAAGAAGAGGAGAAAAATTAAAAAGGAAGGGTGACGAACTACGACGGAAATAGATAAAGGGCGAACCGCACCAAAGACCTAAAGGATTTCATCCCAACGGAGACGTGGAGTTCCTACCAAACACCCCCGGCTCTAAAAAGACTCTCGACACAGGTTAGGAAGACAGCGACATCCCCGAAGTAATGCGGAGTTCGGACCACCAAGCTCGGGCTTGCGGCCACGTACGACGAGGAAGGCAAGCTAACACATCGACGACTGGGTGCCTCCCAACGACGTCTACATCAGACAAGTCGAACGACAAAAAAAGTTCGACGGACGACAATCTAATACAACGCGCGGATGAGGTAACACAAAACACCCTTTTCATTCTATTTTCGAAATACACGCTACAAAGCCTGGAAGGCCAAGGAAAGAAAAGCAAAACAACGAAAAGGAAAGTAAATACATGAAAAGACAGAAGGACGGAAAGAGCTCCAAGGAGGCTCTGCTCCCTCCGACCTAGAGTTATCTGCTCCACCCCTCATCCAGGACTGCCTTAGATTCTCAATTTCTTCTTCTAGCTCTTCCCTTTTCTACAGCGCATCCTGGAGCGCCCGACGAAGTCGCTGGCTCTCGGCCTCCGTCTCTCGATGCCTCTTCCCCAAGACCTCGGATTCCGCCTCTGCGTCCGCGACGGCCCGCTGCTCGTATGCCAGTTGAATCTTCAGTTATTGCAGCTCGGCTGTCTTTTCCCCGAGGGTGACAGAAATCCCTTCGACGGTTCCTTTTAGGGACTGGAGCTCATCAGAATTTCGGGCGGAAGTAAGCTGAGCCCTGCTGGCCAGCTGCCTCTGGAGACGGGCGACTTCGTCGATCGCCGCCCTGAGTTTCCCTTTATATTCCTCCACCTGCCTGTGCCAGCTGGCCTGATGCACGTCGTGGCTCACCTCGGCATCCTGAAGCTGCCGCTGAAGGTCGGAGACCTTCTTCGACCACTCCTGGTCGCCGTCGACCCGAGCCAAGAGCCAGGACGAACTTCCTTCCAGCTGGCCGATCTTCCCCTTCGTGGCTAACAGTTCCACCTTGAGGGCGCTAATCCTGGCGGCCTGAGCCCAAATTCGATCGCTGGCACTCTTCTTGCATTCCTCAAGCTCCTTCGCGAAATTCGCCTTCCTCCGGCTATATTCCATGATCCCCTTCACGTGGAGATTTCGAAAGTGGGTGGCCTCCGCGGTGGCTTCAGAATGACCTTCCCTCAATCTGCGAAGCTTGCCCTCCATCTTCTTTGACTTCTTTGTCAAGTGAAGGACTTCCTTCTTCAGCCGCTGGATCGTCGACTTCAGTGAGATCCCCAGGGGCAGGGGAAGTGCTTCGGCAGGACACTGCCGTCGGAAAGCAAAAGTGTCAAAGCACGACTCATCGCAGGAAGAAAAGCAGAGAGAAGAAGGGGAGGGAGGAGAAGCCATCCGTGATAAGAAATTCAACTTTATTGATTGGATGATTTTTGAAGACAAAAAAGAAAAGAAAAATTGTGATGAAATAAAAATACAAGGTCGGAGGTCTCAGACCTCAGGGGTGGGGGTTGGAGAACTCGGCGTCCCGGGCAAGGGGGCTGCAATAGCAGTGGCGGTTGGCGAGGGACCGACCTCATCTTCGGACTCCTCGCCTAGGAAGCTGAGGTCGAGCTCCAAAAATTTTCTGGCCACCTTCTCTTGGCAGAGCTCAAATCCCTTGATGAATGCCTCCTAGCCGAATTGGACATTCAGGTCCCTCATCTCCGTGGAGGCCTTGAATTCCTCTACCGCAAGGACTCTGGCCTCCGAGATCAGGATCGAAATCTGCTCAGCCAAGTTGGCGACCTCGACCTCCGCCCGTCTCGTCGACTCCTCCAAGGTCTGCCTCTCCTCCTCCCGGGCTTGTTTCTCTCTTTTCAGGGCCTCTTGGAGGGCGACTACTTCGGCCATCTTTGCTTGGAGGCGAGCAACCTCAGCCCGACAGTGCTCCTCCACCTGGAGGATGTCCCTCCTCGCACGGTTCACCGCCTCGATATTGATGAGGAGCTGGTGCCCAATCTGCAAGGATGGCTAGGGGATCAGAACAAAGGCCGAATAGCCAGGTAAATAAAGATTTGCTTACCTCAAGGAAGGACCCCAAAGAGTCCTAGGCCCGCTGCTCAGGATCGGCGCGGTCGATCATCTCGATGACGTCGGGCAGAATGCAGCCGTCGATCAACTGCCTGATCAAGTCCCTAACATTGAAGGGATTCTCTGGCCCCTCTTCGGAGCAGAGGGACTCATCAGCGGTAGTTCGACGGCTACTCACCCTGCGGGCCACCGATTTCCTTCTCTTCCCCCTCTCGGCCACAGGTGCCTCCGTGGAGCGGACCCCCGAAACAGGGGCCCCGATCGGCGGACTCCTCGAGGAGGCCCGGGGAGCCGTTGCCTCGGCATCCGAGGGGATGTCAATCACTGGAGCCGCCTGGGCGGGTGCGGCCAAGCTCGACTCCTCCGCCCTGGCCCTCTTCGCCGATCCGGAGGTCGCGACACCCTTTCTTTTGTGGGCCCTGAGGCCCCTGGCAAGCATCCGCGCTGCTTCGGCGTCCATTCCTTAAAAAAAAAAAAGAGAGAGAGAGAAGAAGAAAAAGGAGCAAACCAATCAATCGAGAGTCGGAAATCAAAAAAAAAAAAAAGAGAAGAAAGAGAGAAGAAGAAAGAGGAGAAAAGGAGAGAGAAGGAAGAAGAAAAAAAAAGAGAAAAAGAAGAAGGGCAGAAGAAAAGAAGATAAGGGAAGAGATGAAGTACTCACAGGATCCTGGGAGCTCAGGCCAATGTTGAACAAAAATTGCTCCCTCAGAAGATTGGGAAGGGAAGGAGCGGAGTAGGCAAGAAGCTTCCGGGCAGCCTGGAGGTCATCCTCCCCCAGGCTGGGGGCCCGATGGACAGAATCCCTCAGAGAGCCCCAAGGGGGCAGGCCCAGCCTCAAGGTCGGGCAGTGGACGAAGAGGTATTTTTTCTTCCAATTATGGATTGAAGAAGGGGCACCTTTCAGCAACCCCTTCTTGCCGAACTGGGGGGAGAAGTACCACCAGTCCTTCGCCGAAGGATGGCGCTTGAAAGTATAGAAGTGCCTAAACAGGGAGAGGGATGGTTGGACCTCGACTACGTGGCAAAGGGAGAGAAATCCTATCAAAAACCTAAAAGAATTCGGGGTCACAGAAGCCAAGGAGATGTCTAAGAAGCGGAAGAAGGCGACAACAAAAAAAGGAAGTGGAAGCCGGAGTCCGGCACGGAACGCCTCCTTATACAGACAAAAACGACCGGATGGGGGAGTGCTAGCCCGGTCAGAAGGGCTAGGCAGCTCCAGGTCATACTCCGGAGGAACTCCATACTGAACCCTTATCAGAAGGAGTTCCTCCGGAGTCAGAAAACATGGAATGGCGCCCGACGCAAAAATCGGGCGGAGCCCAGCCCCAGACGCGGGTTCGTCTACAGAGCAAGGGACCTGGGGGTTTGAGGCGGAAGAACTCCCGGAACTGCAGGGAGCAGAAGAGCCGGACGACATTTCGAGTAGCTTCGAATGAGGGCTCCAAAGATCCCGAAGAAGACGGACAGGATGAGGGGCGAGGGGTCACAGGAAACTAACTCGGAGGAATACAAAAATAATGGCAAAGAAGAAGTCCCTAAGCGGCGGGAAGAAGGTTGAAGGTGCTGGAACTAACCTAAATCGCTCTGAGGGACCGGAGGGACAAAGACAGGGATGATTCGGAGGGCGCCTACGGCTCGAGAAGATACCAACTGAAACAGGGCTCTCGAAGGAAAGGCAGACACTGATAAAACTCTGGAACGGAGTAGGACCCCTAAAGGTGGAAGGACGGGTTTAAATAAACCCTGAGATCCGGTGCCATGATGATCGCGAATCCCTCCAGGCCAGCTCGCGCCCGACACGTGTCCCACTCCCCCCGACGGGCGGCTAAAAGCGGCTGACGAATCGGCAGAGCCATTATGGCATCGTACCTGGACCAGTGTACCGGTAAAAATTTCGAAGGGTCCCTTCGTATCGCCCCGATTCGAAAAGACTCCAGCACGCGCACATTTAATGCCAAAATATATGGGGGCGGCCGTGCTCTGGATTCGAGGGGACAACTTCGGCTATGCCAATCTCTCTATACTTCCTTTATTCGAAATACAAACTCGAAAGTAGGGAGACTGGTGTTGGGTATAAAATACCCATCACCGAAGTTCTCAGCAGAATCAACTCCAAGAGGACTCCGCCCGGACTCCCACGGGAGCCGGGCTCCACCCACGACTTCAACCTCAAGCGGGACCCCGCCCGGACTCCCACGGGAGTCGGGCTCCATCGTCAACTTCGACTGCCGGTAAGATCCGTCCGGACTCCTACGGGAGCCGGACTTCGCACCTGACTTTAATTGCAGGGGACTTCGCCCGGACTCCTACGGGAGCCGGGCTCCGCCCGTGACTTCAACTCCGAGAAGACTCCGCCCGGACTCCCACGGGAGCCGGACTCCGCCCACGACTCCAACCTCAAGGGGGACTCCGCTCGGACTCCCACGGGAGCCGGGCTCCGTCGCCAACTTCGACTGCCGGTAAGATCCGTCCGGACTCCTATGGGAGCCGGACTTCGCACCTGACTTTAATTGTAGGGGACTCCGCCCGGACTCCTACGGGAGCCGGGCTCCGCCCGCGACTTCAACTCCGAGGAGACTCCGCCCGGACTCCTACGGGAGCCGGGCTCTGCCCACGACTCCAACCTCAAGGGGGACTCCGCCCGGACTCCCACGGGAGCCGGGCTCCGTCGCCAACTTCGACTGCCGGTAAGATCCGTCCGGACTCCTACGGGAGCCGGACTTCGCACCTAACTTTAATTGCAGGGGACTCCGCCCGGACTCCTACGGGAGCCGGGCTCCGCCCGCGACTTCAACTCTGAGAGGACTCCACCCGGACTCCCATGGGAGCCGGGCTCCGCCCACGACTCCAATCGCAAGGAGGACTCCGCCCGGACTCCTACGGGAGCCGGACTCCGTCATCGGCTCCGACCGCTGCCGAACTTTAGTCGACGGATCTGCACTCCCAGGCAGGCCACAATAACGGCCACGATCCTGCTCCACTTCCTGCGGCGGATCCCGCGCAGCTCCATTACTCCCTGGCAGGCCACAATAACGGCCACGATCCTGCTCCACTTCCTGCGACCGATACCGCACGATTCTCCCATCCGTTGGCAAGTCGCGACAACAGACGTTGCTCCACTCTCCGCGGCAGACTCCACGTGGCATGCCCCGGTGATAGCCATGGGTCCACTCCACTACTCTTCGCAGCAAACTCCGCCTGACCCTGGGCAGCCCACTGCCAGATGGTTACAAATGTCGCTATCAGGCTACTGCCCCCTCCGCCTATAAAAGGGGCCCCAGATACGTTATTCAATAGGCTCTAGTTTTTTACCTAAAAACTCTGCTAAATTCTTCATTCGAGCACTCCATTCTTGTTGAGGCAGAGAACTGACTTGAGCACCAGAGGGTCTTGCCGGAGCAACCCCACCTCCGGTTTAGACTTCCTTTGCAGGTCCCGACGGCGACCACGACTCCCTCGACTCCAACTTCTCCGACGCAAGCGGATTTTTGCACCAACAAAATTTTTTTAATTTTAGAGAGTCCACAAGTCAAGATTGACGTCTAACAACATATCATGAGTATCTAGAAGATTTAAAATTTGATAAAAATATCAAAATTATTCTTTCATGGTGAGTTATCGTGCAATTCAATCCTTCAATCACATAACATCCCGAAAAGACTATGGATATAGAAATATGTCAAACCCAAATAACTGACCATATGTATCTCGATTAAATGATGATGACTCGATTGATGAACCAGTAAAAATTATTTTTACTGTTCATCCCTGCTCTGGTCAGAGACTTCTAAAGTCACCATCCCATGAGATCATATAGGATATTCTCTCCTCTTACAAGAAGTGATCAATTTCTTGTTGACCACTCACAACCTCCATGCACACTTTGCCATATCCAGAATATCTCACATACATCTCAAAGTGGTGTACTAGAGAATAAACCAAAGTAAAGGTCCATGCACACAAGATATCATGGTGATTTCAGGTCCAAAGATCACATGCACCACTCCCACTAAAGAACCATCTGTTGACAAGCTGTAAGGCTCCATCAGATATTCTTTCTACGGGTCTGTTCAGTATACTCATTCTCTAATGAGCACCTACATCCTTGTATTAGTGTCACCATACAAGAGTTGTGAGATCAACCATCCTCTCCTTCGAGCATACACAGGATGTACTAGTCTTATCGGAGTCATCGATTTCTGATTCGATGATCAAATGACTAAAAATATTTTAGATTAAGGCTATCAAGATTTAAGATCTTATTGGTATGATCTCATCATGGTCCTAAAATCATTGCCCTAATCTATGAGGTTTATCATAATCATATAAAAAATGATACAGTAAATGATAAAATATAATACCTCATATAAATAAAATAACTAATGTCATGCAAATGAGCGAGAAGATAATAAAGAAAAATCCCATCGCATCTCAATGTGATTGACTTGTAGGGTACTATTCTTTCAGTCCTTAAACTGGTTCGCGACCAAATGACACGTTATTACTAGGACGATAGCGATATCAAGTGTAGGTCGTTATGTGTCATATGCATTGGTTGTCCTCGTAACCAAATAGTATAGAGATACTGGTATAGCATACAAGTAAGATGTCAGAGTACATCGTCACTAAACATGACCAACTGTAGAGCACTTTGCCGTCAAGAGTAGCTCGCAAAGGATATGGATATAAGTATCTCTCCGACCTGAGATCACGATGGTGACTTACAAGAAACTCACTGCACTTTGGTTCAGACTAACTGAGTTTCTAATTCAGTGATGAAAGATTTTTGGGTATAGTCAAGTATTTGTCAAGTCAGTGGATGAGTCAAGATAGGATTGACCCCTCCGAATTAGTAGGAGTTAATATATCAATGTATTTCAATTTAGCAAAATCTGGACTCGAATAATCCATACGATGGATTTGAAAGATTGAAATACAATATGGATGACTTATCTAGCATTGACAGTTAAATCTTAGGTCGTTCTTGAGTATTAGGGTCAAAGGGATGAATTATACGGTAACCATATGCCAATAAATTCTTGAATATTGCTTCGCCATCATTCGATCTATCCGGATGTTGGATCACCATTGCTAGATGATTACATCGATTGGTTCAAAAATTTATTTTTGTGCTATCGATTTAGGTTCGAACCTATCAAGTCATACTCAAAAAAAATTTCTGACTAATCATGTGGCTGATCAATGATTGAAAATCATACAAGAATTTAATCATCAATTCGATTGATGATTAATCTTATGCAAAAGTAGTAATAAATTTATTCACCAAGTGTTAGTGAATTAATAGAGGATTAATTAGTAATTAGATTACTGATTAGCTTAATTTGATTGAACAAAGAAGATTAAATAAAATCTAATTGAATTAGTTCAATTAGGTTGGACCTGATTAGGTTATGAGATGACGTAATTGCTAAGAAAAAAATATTCCTAATTTGATCAGAACTTTGATTCAATCAATTTCAAATTTGATTGAAATTTGATTAAAAATATATGAACCTAATTAGATTGGGTTTCATATATTTTTTTTGGACTCAACCTGATGTGATTTAGTTTAAATTCAAATAAGAAAATCTAGAGTCCATATAGAATTGGACTATTCCTCCCATGCGCCACCAAGTTTTGGATGCCACATTCCTCACGCACAAAATTATTTTGCATGAGATTTCTTCATGCCAAAAAAGTCCTTCACCCTCTCTTTCTCCACGCCAAATCACATCTGGGTTAGTCCAAATAAAATATATGAAACCCAATCTAATTAGGTTCATAAATTTTTAATTAAATCTTAATCAAATTAGGAATTGATTGAATCAAAGTTCTGATCAAATCAGAAAAAATTCTTCCTTAGCGATTAGGTCATCTCATAACCTAATTGGATCAAACCTAATTGAATCTAATTCAATTAGATTTTATTTAATCCTCTTTGCTCAATCAAATTGAGCTAATCAACAATCTAATTGCTAATTAATCCTCTATTAATTCACTAATACTTGATGAATAAATTTATTACAACATAAGATTAATCATCAATCGAATTGATGATTAAGTCCTTGAACGATTCTCAATCGTTGATCAGCCACATAATCAATCAAAAAAAAAGTCCAAGATCTCTTAAACTCTTCACCTAATTTTTTTACATGCTAATAAAAAGGGGTTTGTTCTTCTCTTTTATGCATGTAAGAGGCTAGAGAAAAGGGCTTTCATGGTAAGAAGTCCTTGGACGTGAGTTCATAGCGTGAAAAGAGAAGGAGAGTCCTTTCTCTTTGGGTGTGCATAAAAATTTGAATTCTAAATTTTTGATCCTAAAGATTTGAGAAGAAAGAAAAATAAGAAAAAAATTTATTTTCTTCTCCATCTTTCTTCCACCTCTTCATCTCCTCTAGAAGTCCATCTTCAACCTCTAAAAAGGTTCTAGATATTTGAAGAAGGGATCTAGATCAGCTAAGAAGAAAGTCTTTACACGAGCTAGCACTCTCGAGGAGATCGATCAGATCGGGACTTTGAGTGAACTTCCATAGAGGCCGGACGTATGTGCGACTATGAGCAACCAGCAAGGATCATCCTTACCATGTCTCTCAATAGTGGCAATTATCGATCCGTACTCAGATATTGAGTTCTGAACTCAAATTAGAAGTAGATTTGATCTACTACTTACATCCATGCATGTAGATTTCATAATATAATTATTTTAAAATTTATATGCAACATATCATGTCATAGATCTCAGAGTAGATTGATTTGATGATTAGATCATATACATGTTAGATTAATATAATTTATTTATTTATTTTTCACTATAATTTATTCAAAAAAATTTTGAAATACATGCATAAAATCATCTACATTTTCTAACGCTGGTATCAGAGTCTAGATTCGTTATGACATGTTATATATGTATATTAAATCTAAATTTTAATTTTATTTAGATCTGATATATGATATTTTAGATCTGAATTTAATTAATGGTTGATTACATAAACTGATATAAGGTTGTCCTGCTGTAAGGTTTATCCCTTACAGTGAAAAGATTGTTCTAGTTTATACTGATCTTTGATAAAATTTGATTTTATGTTGCATGTGATGTTTATGTTCTAATTTAGATGTGATCTAAGATTGTGATCAGATCTGATGTAATTTAGATTAGATCTAAATTCAAACATATATGACATGTGATTAGATTAGATGATCCGATTAGCAAATATTTGAATTGGATTGATCACCAGAGCATCCGATCATAAGAGCAAGAAGGGTTTAAAGACCCTCTCTTCCCATTCGATGGAGTGCTCTTATAGCATGTAAGATTACCATATGATTAGATCCCATGAAAGAGAATATGAAAGGAAGAACTTATTTTTCTGCAAAATCCTAGATCTTGAAATCCTAAGTTTATTGTATATGATATAAAGTTGTATAAAAAATAAAATATCTAATCTATATGATTAAAATTATTTTAATCATAAAAAAATAAAATCTTAAATTATAACAAGTTTAGATATGATCTACAAAGATATTTATGATTGATTTTATTTTAGAATTATGCAAGATTTTTTAGATCTGAATCATGCTCGCATAATTACTGAGCTGATCCAATTTTGAACTGAGTTGATCCAGTCTCCTTATGTAGTCGACTCAATATTGATTGAGTCGTAGGCGATTTCATGCATATATTTCAAATTTTTTTTGAATAAATTATAGTAGAAGTCAACTAGATTAATCAAATTAATCTAACATGCATATGATCTAATCATCAAATCAACCTACTCTAGGATCCATGACATGATATGTTGTATATAAAATCTGAAATAATTACATGATAAAATCTACATGCATGGATGTAAGTAGTAGATCACATCTACTTCTAATCTGAGTTCAAAACTCGATACCTGATCATGGATCGATGATCGTCACTGCTGAGAGATATGGTAAGGATGATCTTAGCTGGTTGCTCACAGTCGCACATGCATCCGATCTCTATGAAAGATCCACTCGAAGCTCCGATTAGATCGATCTTCTCAGGAGTACTAACTCGCACGAAGATCTTCTTCTTGACTGATCTGGATCTCTTCTTTAAATCTCTAAATTTTTTTTAGATATTGAAGATAAATTTCTAGAGAGATGAAGAGGTAGAAGAAAGATGGAGAAAAAATTATTTTCTCTCTTATTTTTTTCTCTTCCCACATCCTAAGGTAGAAATCCTAGAAGACTAGGTTTTATGCACACCCCAAGAGAGAGGACTCTCCTCCTCTTTTTCACGTCAAGAACCACACCCCAAAGCCCCTCAACATAGAGAACTCCTCTGATCTCTTACACACACAAAAGTGAGAAATAGACCCCTTTTTATTGGTGCGTAGTAGGGTTGGGTGAAGAGTTCTAAGAATCTTAGACTCTTCAAGATATGTCACCCTTCCATAAATTCCACGCCCCAAAAGAAATAAGGGACGCCCCTTCTTTTATTTTTCAAGTGAAATCAGATTCTAATCTGATTTTTCATGGTAAAAATCTTTCTCAGAGTGTCATACACATAAGGAGAAAAAATAAGTTGGTGTGTGGAGTGATTTGGATAAGAACAGATTCTCTTGATAAGAAATATTTTGAAATTCAATTTTAAAATCTTTCTTTTATCAAAACCAAATCAGATTTGGCGTAGAGAAAGGGAGGGTGGAGGATTTATAAGAAATCTCATGCAAAATAATTTTGTGCGTGAGGAATATGGCATCCAAAACTTGATGGCGCATCGGAGGAAGAATCCAATTCTATATGGACTCTAGGTTTCTTTATTTGAATCCAAACCAAATCACATCTAGTTTAGCCTAAATAAAATATATAAAACCCAATCTAATTAGGTTCATAAATCTTTAATCAAATTTTAATTAAATTAAGAACTGATTGAATCAAAGTTCTGAGCAAATCAGGGACAATTCTTCCTTAGCGATTAGGTCATCTCATAACCTAATCGGGTCAAACCTAATAAAATCTAATTTAATTAGATTTTATTTAATTTTTTTTGCTCAATCAAATTGAGCTAATCAGCAATCTAATTACTAATTAATTTTTTATTAATTCACTCACACTTGATGAATAAATTTATTATAATTTTTGCATAAGGTTAATCATCAATCGAATTGACGATTAAGCTCTTGAACGATTCTCAATCATTGATCAGCCACATGATCAGTCAGAAATTTTTTTTGGGTGTGACCCCATAGGTTCAAACTTAATTTGATAGAATAAAAATAAATTTTTAAATCAATCGATGTAATCATCTAGCAATGGTAACCCGACGTCTGGATAGGTCGAATGATAGTAAAGCAACGTTCAAGAACCTATTGACATATGGTTACTGTATAATTTATTCTTTTGATCTCAATGCTCGAAGACGACCTAGGATTTAACTGTCAATCTTAGATAAGTCATTTATATTATATTTTAATCTTTCAAATCCATCATATGGATTATCTGAACCCAGGTTTTGCTAAAGTGAAATACATTGATACATTAACTCCTACTAATTCGGAGGGGTCAATCCCATCTTGACTCACACACCGACTTGATAAGTACTTGACTGCACTCATAAATCTTCTATTACTGAATTAAAAATTTAGTTAATCTGATATCAAAGTATAATGAGTTGCTTGTAAGTCACCGTGGTGATCTCAGGTCGGAGGGACACTTATATCCATACCCTTCACGAGCTACTCTTGACAGCAGCATGCTCCGTAATTGGTCACGTTCAGTGATGATGTACTCCTACAACTACTTGCATGCTATACCAATATGTCCACATCATTTGGTTATAAGGACAACTAACGCATATGGCACATAATGACCTACACTTGATATCGCTATCATCCTAATAATAGCGTATCATTTGGTCGCAAACTATTTTAAGGACTGTACGATAAATCTTTCTTTATCGATCAAAGTAGTCCTAAGGACTTCATTATAATATAAGAGTTTATTAGAAGATGTAACCTTATGATGAAAAAAATCAAATAACTTTTATTATTGATCAATTCATATATATTTATAATTAGCACAATCATCAAACAATTGGCTTTAGGATATATTTTCCAACACCTTATGGGGGGGTGGGTGGTGCAACATGACCACCGAGAGGGCAGGGGCACTGGGGGCCATCGGGAGGGGCACCGAAAATCACTATGAGGGAGATGGGAGGGGGCAGGGAGGGGCATCGGGGATCATCGAGAGGATGAGGGAGGGGCAGCGGTATATCGAGGAGGAAGGGGGGTGGACCAAGAGGAGGAGCGAGGGGCAGCGTACATCAGGGAGTGAGTGGGGGCGGGCCAAGAGGAGGAGGGAGGGTGGGTCGAGAGGAGGAGGGAGGGCTATCAGGGACCGAGAGGGAGAGGGAGGGGGGTTCTCGCACCGAGGACCAAGAAGGTCGTTGGGAAGGCGCACGGGGAGCAATTCGAGAAGAGGGAAGAGTCTTTTTCTAAGTGACGGAGAGAGGGGAGGGCAGCATGCGGATATCGCCTTATGGTAGGGCAACTCATAAGAGGTGCGGACATCATCGTACCATTGAGCGACTCATAGAATCGCCCTCTCATAAAGTTGCCCTACCATAGGGTGACTCTATGAGTCGCCCTATTATAGGGTAGGTCTCTTGCTGCTGACTCCACACTTCAGGTGGACGGCGAGGTGATAAGTTAGCACACAAAGTCATCCTATCATAGGACGACTTTGTGTGGAACAGTATTTTTATAAATACTTTAGAAAAAATATTATTTTAATAATTTTTTTAAAATAAACCTTATTTTGATAAAAAAATCCATAATAATAGGACATCATATCAATGATATGATATCCTATTGCATCCTATGACATCTTGCATTCTATATATAGTTATCGAAATATCATAAAAATTAACAAGATGTCATAATAATATTATGACATCCTGTTGTAATCCTATGCTATCTTGTTGTATTCTATATATAATTATCAGGATGTCATAAAAACTAACAGGACATCACAATAATATTATAACATCCTATTGCATCTTATAGATAATTATTGATATGTCATAAAAATTAATAAGATGTCATAATAATATTATAACATCATGTTATAATACTATGGCATTCTGTTGCATCCTATGGATAATTATCAAGATATCATAAAAACTAACAAGATGTCATAATAATATTATAACATCTTATTATAATTCTATGATATTCTATTGCATCCTATAGATGATTATTGGGATGTTATAAAAACTTATAGAATATCATAATAATATTATGGTATTATGTTACAATCTTATGACATTCTATTGCATCCTATAAATAATTATTGAGATATCATAAAAATTAAATAGGATGTAATAATAATAATATGACATCCTGTTGCAATCTTATAACATCCTTACAGCCTATATACAATTATCGAGATGTCATAAAAACTAATAAAATATCATAATAATATTATGATATTCTGTTACAATCTTATAACATCCTGTTGCATCCAATAAATAATTATTGAGATGTCATAAAAATTAATAGGATATTATATTATATTCTATATATAATTATCAAGATATCATAAAAATTAACTGAATGTCATAATAATATTATGACAACCTGCTATATTCTATATATAATTATTGGGATGTTATAAAAATTAATACGATATCATAATAATATTATGACATCATGTTTGCATCCTATAACATCCTGTTGCATCTTATGAAAAAGCAACAGGATGTCATAATATTAGATTGGTCAAAAAAAATCTGAGAAAAAAGGCTAAACTACACTAAATGCATGTCCCCTTATTAATTTCACTATGTGGCACAATCTGGTGAAGCGGTATATTTTTTCTTCATCGAATATGGTGGACAAAGAATTTCTCTTCTAGGATGATTTTATCTATATGATATGTCAATCCATTTGAGCCCAGTAGGGAGCTATGCCTGGTCCATTTGATTGACCCAAATCGATCAATAAGCCCAACAATAGAGGAAAAAAGAAAAATCTTATGGAAAGAAGAGTCTTCTTCCTCCCGAGACCATCGAGGGAATTCAATACCGAGAAGGATTCTTAGTGCCTCTTTCCAACCTATTTAAAAACCAACCTCTTCGAGTGATCACCATTGTTGGCCATCAATTCATCACCAAAAAAATCCTCTTGTTCTTCTTCCAGACATCTTTTATCATGCCCACTGAAATCATGACCTAAGCAATGTCAGAAACCAAGGCTAGGGCCTCTAATCTTTAAATTGATTGTCAATTCCATCCTCTTTGTCTTCTAGATTTTGATTTCTGGCTAGCTATTATTGAATTTATGGTGGAAAATATTTGATCTATTCTAGTTTTTATTGTCCTATCTTTTCTTGATTTTTTTCTCAGCACTAATTGTTGCCGCAGAGCAATGGTTACGGACTTATGCTATCATGGCCATACCCACCGTCAATTGGAGAGGCTCCCCTACTTTGGAAAGAAGAGCGAGCGTGAGCTCTCCTATTTTGCTAAGAAACCAAGGGAAGAAAAAGAGAAGAAAACCAAAGAAAGAAAAGGGGCAAAAATAGAAATAGAAAGATGAAAAGAAAAAAAAAGGAGAGAGTTTCTCTCTCTTCTTCTCTCTTTTCTCTCTTTCCTCACTTTTTCTCTTGACTTTCTCTCTATAGTTTCTCCTTCTACAAAGTTTTTCTCTTTAAATTGTTTTTCTCTCCACTATCTCTTTAAGGTTGTTGGATGTAGTAAATGACCCTTCTCAATAATCTTAATCGATTTTGATGAGGGATCCTAACCAATGGTCTCTGAGTAGCGTATTGACCCCACCTTAGCCCTTGCCAGATATTAGATTTTGGCCATCCTTGATTGCTATTAAGCTATCTATATAGATGAAGTTGTTTTGATTGGACTATCTTGAGATTGGACAATGCCACCTGGTCAATCCTATTTCACCCTCTTAGTTTCTCCCTCTTCTTCTTTATCATTCTTTCTCTACTTGATTTTTGAACCTAATAAATTGTCCGAGCCCTTTTGTTTGAACTCAAGTTGAGCTCATTTAAGGAGCTTGAATTGCCTCATTAATTGGTAGCATGTCAGCACCATCCAAGTCTTTGTCAAGCATCTCAAGATCTAGTCTTTATAAATCTATATCGAACTTTATATCTTAAATGACATCAATTAGATAAAGTTCCTTGATTGAATTGACCCCTAACCAACAAAAAGCATATTGGCTTCCATTTTGGCCCTTTTGGGATACCAGTATATTTGATCACCCTCAGTTGCTATGAAGTAGGCTATACCATGGTCTAATCTTGATCGGGTGAAGCTGTTATGATCAGACTGACCCATACTGCTAGATAAGACTATCCGTCAATCCTATCTTTTTATAATTATCTGTATACTTTCTAATTATTGGACTTGATTCTATATAGGGGTATAATTATTTCGATAAAAAGATGACCAACAATGGGATATTACGATATGATATATTAATTGAGAATTTTAAATAAAAATTTCTAAAATTAGTTGGATTTATCTGTGTACTTATAAGGTAAGTAATGCTTAACTTTTTTTTAGATTTATCGATAAATTATAACAATCAATTTCAAATCATATTATTCATAATGCATAAATTTGATGAACGATATTTTATTATTGAATATATTTTACTTTAGAATATTAAGATGATGCACAATTGAAAGCATTGATTATGTTTGATTAATTTTAATACCATATGATTATTCATATTTTTGGACTGAGATAAGAAACCATATCATTGATTTGAACTCTCACCCTGACTATGTTAAGGACTCCACCAATGGGGCTAATACATAGACAATTGACTGGTCCTAAAAGATTTATGTTGTAAGATGATGCGCAGTATATTTTAAGTATATATGCAGTCCAGAAGGACTTTGCCATAAGATGATGCATGGCATACTGCAAGAAGATTTGCCGTACTGTAATCCTAGCAAGGAAAATATATGATCATAGCTCATCGTTGACAAG
Organism: Elaeis guineensis; assembly: GCF_000442705.2. NCBI lineage: Eukaryota > Viridiplantae > Streptophyta > Magnoliopsida > Arecales > Arecaceae > Elaeis > Elaeis guineensis. The sequence continues at coordinate 16,492,858 of NC_026003.2, read as the reverse complement.
ATAAACTCGATGTTTTGAAAGAAATTGGATTAATGATTGAAAAATTTGAAGTTTGAGAAGGAATTAAGTTTAACATGCATAATATTCTAATAATGTTGCATATCTAGATGGGATCTAAACTGATAAATTCTATATACTTATTCTCTATAAATGATTATCTAATTTATTTTCTAATTAATCTAATTAAAATATTCATTGATTACTGGGCCATCTAGCTTATTAATTTGCACCTTACTATTTTTATAGATCTTAAAAATTAAGATGGTATAAGAATATATTTTGGGAGAGTGACCAGAGGCAGAATTTTAATATCTTTATTTTTTATTAAAATTTTTATTAAAATTTGATATAAGATTTTTAAGATTTTTTAAATGTCATTGGACTTTGTGAGATATCAAAATTTAGATTTAAGTTAGTTAAATTTTAAAGCTGATTTATTAATTAATTATTCTATTGTTTTCTTTATGATATCGTGATGAGATATCTTGCATGCTTATGGAGAGAATTCTCTATGAGTATGCAATAATTGTTGTGACTTTTGGCTTATGATTTTAGATCAAGAGCATGATAATCTAATTGAAAGGTTTGAAAAGTAATTCTCCATCCAAAAAGCACTACTATCATTTCAGCAATCGAAACAAAGTTTGTTCTAAGAGGAATTGCATAGCCTAATTATATATATATATATATATATATATATATATATATATATATATATATATATATATATATATATATATATATATATATATATATATATCCTTCTTTGTTCATTCCTAAGTGCAAAGCCAACTCCAGCTTGATCCAATCTCATTGATCCATCATGGATGCTAAGAAACAAAGGTTTGTAGATTCGATTCTGCAACAATTCAAGGAGTAAAGCAACCTCATATTTCAATTTCTCTAAGTTTCATTATTTTTGCCATTCTATACCACTCATTGACTGTTCGGTAAGCATTGGTGACTTACTGACATGGCTCACTAACTTGGTTTTGGAAAGTCTAATCATTCTATTTTTTTAGATCAACCAAAGAATATTAAGAATAAAGGCTTACAATCATTGATCATCAATTGACATAGCCTTTGCAGGTTAGAAGTAAAGGGCTTGATCATGATGCAATTTGTAGCCTCCTAGTATTCTAAGCAATCTTCCAAACCACTAAAACATTGGGATACTAAAAGAATATATGGTTGGCCATCTCTAGACAAAACCCAAATCAACTACCAATAGGAGAAACAATTGGAATCTAATGTGATAGAAGCAAACCAATTGAAAGACAGCCCCAAGCTAATTTCTATACAAACATGTACACTATATCTTGAGCCTCCAAATTCGTCGTAAAACATAGTTAGTGGTGCTATATGCTAGATAGTTGTATTATAAACATCCCTTCCCATAACCCTTTGATTGTAGCTCTCATCCAAACATAAGATATCCAATGAGCCATTTTGCTTCATCATATTGCTCACATGGATTAATTCTAAAGGATATTAGCATTATAGCAAATTGGTCTTCTACAAATTAAAAGAAAACTAAAGATCGGATTTCGAACTAATACTAACACATTCATCAACAGACTAGATAAAATGATTAGCAACCAAGTCTGAGCTCTTGCAAATTATCTTTCACACTATCAAGTGACTAGAAAGGATAGAGTAAGAATATCAATTACCATTGAATCTGTATTTTGCCCTTAATACTTGAGATAGAAGAGAGGAAGGTCCATAGTTATGCAGCTAGCCATTTTACTAATCAAAGCTTTCCACTAATTCACCACATCTGGAATTCCCAAGCCCCAAAGGGTTTTGGTTTGCACATAGCCTCCCAAGCTGCCATACAAACATGATTTGTTTCCTGAGAAATTCTTCGTGCACCGCGGGTGGTGTAGAAAATCCAACGTGGAGTCCACCGCTTTGTCTGATTGGTCCATGTAGTCACCATTTTTCAATACGTATTTAATATCTATAGTTTTACTTTTTTATTTAAAATTTTGAATGACAAAAATGCTTTGATTCTTTGAAAAAATTATGACATTCTATATCCATATTATAATATCCTGTGTCCAAAAGATCATAATTTTTGTCTACAGGATGTCATAATATATTCGCAGGATGTCATAATATACACAGAATGTCATAATTTTTTTAAAAAAATAGAATCATTTTCTGTTGCTCCTAGATTGATTTTGATGACTACAAAACAGTTTGAAGGGATACAAATATTTTTTATTTGAAAAAGACCTTATGCTTTACAGGGGCAAAATCGTAATTTCATCAAAACTCTGATTTGATAGCATCATCGTGTAGAACAAATGATATGTAATCTATTGGTGAAAGTTTCATGGTTTTTGGACTTATATTTTTGGAGTTATGAAGGTTTGAAGTTCATGAGTCGACTCATGAGTCAACTCATGAAACTATGAGCTGATTGGCACGCAAAGATTAGCCATGGCACGCTGGTTTTCTGGCTTGGCACGACCTGTGAGTCGACTCATGAGTCGACCCACAAGGCATGAGTCGACTCATGAGTCGACTTCTGCTGTTTTGGGCCAAGAAAATCCAGAAACCAAATCTCTGGACTTTGCAACAGAGGTCGACTCATGAGTCGACCCCTGAGGCATGAGTCGACTCATGAGTCGACTCATATGATGGGATTTGCCTGTAACGGCTAGTTTTTGACCAGATTTGGTTGCTTTTTAATGCTGCTTTTTGTGCTCTAACGGCTCTTTTTCTGCCTAGTTTGTTTTCCCTTGTCTCTTAAGGCTATAAAAGGTTTCAAAAGGTGGAAAACAAAGAGGAGAGAGATCCAAATATCCAAGAGGCATTCAAGTGATTTGAAAAGAGAAAATCAAGAGCATTCAAGAGGGTATTCAAGTGCATTCAAGAGAAGGTTTTTCAAGCCAACTACTCAACATCATACAAGAGCTCATTTAAAAGCCTTCAAGAAGCCATCAATCAAGCTCACCAACTCCTCAAGCATTTACTTCATCTCTCATCCACTTTGAGGAAATCCAAGAGGGGCTTCTTCATTTGAGTAAAGCGTATTTATTGTTATATTCGCTCACTTAAGGAGCTATTCTTGTACTTATTTGTGCTCTAAACTGATTTTATCTTTTGAGTAATTGTTTTTGTTTTGGAGGGTTTCCAAAACAAGGAAAGGTTGATCCGAACCTGAAATCGGAGTGTATTGGGTCGGTTTGTACCCGAGAAACAAGTGGACTAGCTTGGGATAGCTAGTGTCGGAGTTTCCGACGGTTGTATTCGGGTTGAATACAAAGTATAGTGGATTGGAATTCCCAAGTAGGAGCTTGGGGAGTGGATGTAGGTGCAAGGTTGGCACCGAACCACTATAAATCATTGTGTTTGTGGCATGCTTTATTATTTCTCTTTAATTCTCCATTATATCCTTGCATTCTTGTTTTAAGTAATTAATCTCAAACTAAAGTCTCTCTCCTCATTCATCAAGCTTTTGATATATAATTTTTACAAGTAATTAGTTAAGCCTAAAATTTTTAAAACCCAATTCACCCCCCCTCTTGGGTTGCATAGCTGGGCAACAAATGGTATCAGAGCCTGGTGCTCTAGCCCTTCTTTGATCTAACAATCAAAGAGCCAAAGATCTATGGCAACCCACGTCGGCACTTCTCTAGCCGAGGGGCAATCTACCAACCGACCTCCACTTTTCAATGGGTCAAATTACACCTATTGGAAAGCTCGGATGAAGATTTTCATACAAGCACTAGACTATGATATGTGGAGTATCATAGTGAACGGTCCACACACACCCACCAAGATAATAGATGGTGAGGAGTCAACCAAACCCGAAAGAGAATGGGATGAGGTTGATAAGAAATTGGCACAGTTAAATGCTAAAGCTATGAATGTTCTTTATTGTTCACTTGATGCAAATGAATTTAATCGCATTTCTACCTGTGCATCTGCTAAAGAAATATGGGATAGGTTAGAAGTAACCCATGAGGGAACAAATCAAGTAAAGGAGTCTAAAATAAACATGCTTGTACATAAATATGAGTTATTTAAAATGGAGCATGATGAGTCCATAACTGCTATGTTTACTCGTTTTACTGATATAATTAATGGTTTGAAGAGTCTTGGCAAATCTTATACTAACAGTGAGCTTGTAAGGAAGATTCTCAGGTCATTGCCAAGAACCTGGGAAGCCAAGGTGACTGCTATCCAAGAAGCAAAGGACTTGAACACTCTACCTCTAGAAGAGCTTCTTGGATCCTTGATGACTCACGAGCTTAGCATGAAGCAACATCAAGAGGATGAAGTCAAAAAGAAGAGAACCATTGCCCTCAAATCTACAGCCTCTCCTGATGAAGAAACTGACGACACAGAAGATGAAGAACAGGATGAAGAAATGACACTCATCACCCGAAGATTCAAGAAGTTCCTAAGAAAGAGGAAACAGGGGATGAGAAAGAGACCTTTCACAAAAGGGGAACAAAGCAAAGAGAAAGAAAAAGATCAACCCCTTATATGCTATGAGTGCAAGAAGCCGGGGCATTTCAAATCCGAATGTCCATAATTGAAGAAAGGTCCCAAAAAGTTCAAAAAGAAGGCAATGATGGCCACATGGAGTGCGAGCGATGACTCAAGCTCCGATGAGGAGACCTCAACAGAACAAGCCAACCTGTGCCTTATGGCACACGATAATGAGGTAATTTCTGAAACCCTAGTGAATTTACTTTTGAAGAATTGCATGAAGCCTTCAATGATTTAATTGATGAATTGAAGAAACTAGGAATGAAAAACAAAGAACTAAAATTGAAAAATCAGTCTTTAGTAAAACAAGCAGAAAATCTTTCAATTGAAAAATCTACTTTGCTTCAAGAGAACCAAAGCCTAAAGAATGATATTAATAAGCTGAAACCTATAATAGATAAATTCACCTTAAGTTCAAACAAACTAAATATGATTCTTGAAAATCAAAAGGCCGTATATGATAAGGCCGGACTTGGCTATAACCCCTTAAAGAAACAAAAATTTCTGAAAAATATTTATGTAAATTATTCAAGTAACAAGCCTACCAATACTACTTGTTTTAAATGTGGTAGAATAGGACATAAATCTTACACTTGTGCAAACATAACTGTAAAGAAAATATGAGTTCCAAAAGGAACCATCTTGACTAACCAAAAAGGACCCAAGAAAGCTTGGGTACCTAAAATAAAACTTGATATTTGTTTGAAGGTGTGTCTAGCATTCCATGGAGAAAACAGGAAATGGTATCTGGACAGTGGATGCTCGAGACACATGACTGGTGATGAATCACAATTCATCACGCTTGATGCTAAGGATGGAGGGATGGTCACCTTTGGAGATAATGACAAAGGAAAGATCATCGGGATAGGTAACATTGGTATCACTCCCTCCAAATATATTGAAAATGTTTTGTTAGTTAAAGGTTTAAAGCATAACTTACTTAGCATTAGTCAATTTTGTGATAAAGGGTATAAAGTAGTTTTTGAATCATCTGTTTGTATTGTGACTAGTCCTATTAATGATGGCATCAAATTTATAGGACATAGACATGGCAATGTTTATATGGTAGATCTAAATGATTTAGCCAAATTAGACATGCAATGCCTAGTATCCTTAAATGCTAAAGTTAATGAGACTAGTTGGCTTTGGCATCGTAGACTTGCTCACATTAGCATGCATTCTCTTTCAAAATTAATTAAGAAAGAATTAGTTCATGGCTTGCCTAAACTGAATTTTGAAAAAGATAGGATTTGTGATGCATGTCAACTAGGTAAGCAAACTAGAGTTTCATTTAAATCCAAAAATATTGTTTCAACTTCTAGACCATTAGAGCTTTTGCATATGGATTTATTTGGACCAACTAGAACCACAAGTCTAGGAGGAAAACGATATGGTTTTGTAATAATAGATGATTATTCACGTTTTACTTGGGTTTTCTTTTTGGCACACAAAGATGAAACTTTTCATATTTTCACTAAATTTCATCGAAAAGTCACTAATGAAAAAGAATTTTCAATTCAAAATATTAGAAGTGACCATGGAACTGAATTTGAAAATCAAGACTTTGAAAAATTTTGTGATGAGAATGGAATCGGCCATAACTTCTCTGCTCCTAGAACACCCCAACAAAATGGGGTAGTTGAAAGGAAAAACAGAACCTTAGAAGAAATGGCCCGTACCATGCTTTGTGAAAGCAACCTTCCAAGATATTTTTGGGCGGAAGCTATTAACACAGCATGTTACATTTTAAATCGTGCTTTGATCAGACAATTTTTAAAGAAAACCCCCTATGAACTTTGGAAAGGAAGAAAACCAAATATTGCATATTTTCATGTTTTTGGCTGCCGATGTTTTGTATTAAATAATAGCAAGGAAAGACTTGGTAAATTTGATGCAAAATCAGATGAAGCAATCTTTCTGGGTTACTCCTCTACTAGTAAAGCTTTTAGAGTTTTTAATAAAAGAACTTTAGTAGTTGAGGAGTCCATTCATGTTGTCTTTGATGAATCTAACGATCTTCCTTCAAGGAAGAATGAGGGTGTTGATGATGCAGATCCATTAATAGAAGGTATGAAGGAGATCACTCTGAAAGATTCAGCCACTCCAGAGGACAAGGAACAAGAAGACAAACAAGATGAGATAGGTGAGGAAATTCAAGAACAACCTCAAGGTACAAATGACCTACCCAAAGAATGGAGGTATGTTCACAACCACCCTAAGGAGTTAATTATTGGTGATCCTATGCATGGTGTAAAAACTCGCTCTTCACTTAGAGATGTGTTTAATCATTGTGCTTTTGTATCTCATTTTGAACCTAAAACTATTGAAGAAGCTGAAAAAGATCATAATTGGATTAATGCAATGCAAGAGGAACTTAATCAATTTGAAAGAAATAATGTTTGGACTTTGGTTTCAAGACCTAAAAACTGTTCAATAATTGGCACAAAATGGATCTTTAGAAACAAATTAGATGAGCATGGTAATGTAATTAGAAATAAAGCAAGATTGGTTGCTAAAGGATATAATCAAGAAGAAGAGATTGATTTTGATGAAACCTTTGCACCAGTAGCTAGATTAGAAGCCATTAGACTTCTACTTGCATATGCTTGCTTTATGAAATTCAAATTGTTTCAAATGGATGTTAAAAGTGCATTTTTAAATGGATTTATTGCTGAAGAAGTTTATGTAGAACAACCCCCTGGATTTGAAAATCATGTATTTTCTAATCATGTTTTTAAATTAAATAAGGCTTTATATGGATTAAAACAAGCACCTAGAGCATGGTATGATAGACTAAGCAAATTTTTACTAAATAATGGTTTTTCAAGAGGTAATGTAGATACAACCCTCTTTATCAAAAGAAATCAAAATGATATGTTAGTTATACAAATTTATGTTGATGACATAATTTTTGGGTCTACTAATGAATCCCTTTGTCAAGACTTTGCTAAGCTTATGCAGGGGGAGTTCGAGATGAGCATGATGGGAGAACTCACCTTCTTCCTCAGACTCCAGATCAAACAATCAAAAGAGGGAATCTCCATCACCCAAAGCAAGTACACCAAGGAACTACTCAAAAGATTTGGAATGGAGAACTCCAAACCCATTGGCACACCAATGAGTCCCTCATGTAAGCTTGACAAGGACGATGAAGGTAAATGTGTAGACTTAAAATACTATAGAGGTATGATTGGATCATTATTATATTTAACTGCAAGTAGGCCTGATATCATGTTTAGTGTTTTTTTATGTGCTAGATATCAATCTAATCCTAAAGAATCTCATTTGAATGCTGTTAAAAGAATCCTTAGATACTTAAATGGTACTCAAACTTTAGGGTTATGGTACTCTAAGGACTCACAAATAGATTTATTAGGATATTCTGATGCTGACTTTGCTGGATGTAAATTAGATAGAAAAAGCACAAGTGGAACTTGTCAATTTTTTGGAGTTAACCTAATCTCATGGTTTAGCAAGAAACAAAATTCGGTAGCACTGTCTACGGCTGAGGCCGAATACATTGCAGCCGAAAGTTGTTGTGCTCAAATCTTGTGGATTAAGCAACAACTCGAAGACTTTGGAATTAAACTTAATGAAACACCAATAAGATGTGACAACACAAGTGCCATAAATCTATCTAAAAATCCTATTCAACACTCAAGATCCAAACATATTGAAATAAGACATCACTTCATAAGAGAACATGTTCAAAACAAAAATATAATTCTTGAATATGTTTGCACCGAAAATCAATTAGCTGATATCTTTACAAAGGCCCTTAGTGAGGATAGATTTGTGAAATTAGGAGAAATCTAGGAATTCTTGATCCATTTGCCTGAATTAATTTTCAAATTTCAATGATTTATGGTCAAAATTTCCTAAGAGCTCAATTTCCAACACCTTTTTGGTCCCAAAAGCTCAAGTTTTTCATTCTAAAAACTCATCTTAGAGCTAAACTCCTTCTCCCCAAATTTCAAATTTTTCTGAAATTTATTCACATTTTTCCTGATTTTCTGAACTTCATGAGTCGACCCCATGAGTCGACTCAATGGCAAACTTGTAATTCCCAGCAACTTCCAACGGGGGTTTATATTTTGAATTACTGTTCGTGAGCCGACCCTCACGCTCGTCTTCCTCCTTCCGAAATCCATTCTCCCTTCTCCCATTTGCTCCATTTTCAAGGCTTGAGCTAGTGGAACTCCTCCCGCCTCCTCTCCACCGCAAATAGCCACTCCGGGAAAGGTTCTTTTGTGACCTCTTCCCTTGTTCTTCACGGTTGGAGCGTGCCTAGCACTCCACCGTCCCTCTCAAATCCACTCATTCTCTCCTCCAAAACCTCAAATCACTCTCTTGTGATCCTTCCTCCACTCTCTCACTTGCTCCTCAAGTCTCCTCGCCTGGTATTGAAGAGGGTATGGCACCAAAAATGAAGCTTCCCCAAAGGAGAAAGTCTGTCCGAGAACTTGAAGAAAATGTCAGAAAGAAAAGGCAAGCGGCACAGTCCTCCTCTGCTCCCGTTCCAGCTTCAGTTCAAGGTCCTTCACAGTCTTCTCAAACCCCCAGTAAGAACCCTCTCTCAGATAGAAAAGTAGAAACCGGGAAAAACATTGACTTCCGGTTCTTTGAAAGTGAGGGATTTTCTTTAGCAAGTAAGATCAAAAATCAGGGATGGAGCTTTTACTGTTCACTCAAAGAAGTCACCTTTGTTGACCTTGTTAGGGAGTTTTATCAGAATCTTATTTATGGAAATGGGTCAGTAACTTCAACTGTGAAAGGGATTGATATCTGTCTGGATCCTGTCATTTTAGGGGAGATTTTACACTTACCTAGTGAAGGTTATGCATACATGGAACTCCCCGTGAAAGAAGAAGGTATAAGTGTTATACTTGGAGGAACCTACCAAGGGAATTTGAATAAACTAGAGGCCAAGATTTTACCTATAGAAATGAGAATCTTACATCAAATGGTCACAAAACTTTTCTTCCCTAGGAGTGGTAGGCACGATCTTCTGTCAGGCAGGGACATATGCATTATGTTTCACATTATCACAGAAACCCCCCTAAACCTCCCAGCACTTATGATAGAGGCCATGAGAGAGACTCTGAACAGATCTAAGGCACATTTGCCTTATGGTATGGCCCTGACTAGAGTTTTCAGGAGGTTTGGAGTTAGTTGTGAGGGGAGGCTCCCACCAAACTGTCTCATGTTGATACCTTCAACCTACACACCTTGCATCGAATGGGGTTCACAAAAAGTGGTGGTGGTTGGATCAGTGGAGCTGAGGAAAGAACAGAAGAAAGAGCAGAAGAGAGAGCAGAAGAAAGAGCTGAGGATACAGCAGGAGACAGAACTGAAGTCAGAGCTGAAGAAGAAGAAGGTCCATCATCTCCTGTTCATGACATCAGGGCAGCTTCACCAGATATACAGTTCTTTCTGGATCCAGAGGCTGGCCCTTTGAGTTTACCAGGATACCCACACCTGTGCATCAGCCAGAGAGCAGAGCACCTCCGCCAGAGTTCACACTGTCCGATTATCAGATTGAGCAGATTGCACAGCGTATGGTCTCTTTGATGTCGAGTCAGATGAGCAGTACTTCATTTGTACCAGGGGCTACTTCTACTGATCAGACTTTGACTCCCCACATCTCCACAGTATATCAGATGATGGCAGATCAGTCCATGAGGATTCAGCAGCTTGAGGACACTGTACTGAGACTGACTGGCAGAGTTCTCGAGTTACAGGGGCAGGTCTTCGATTTGGCACACCCTCAGCCTCAGGAGTCTACGATTGAGGTCACTGATCTCACTGCAGAGGCCGGCAGACTCAGAGGAGCTCTTGAGGGCGGTTATGAGTTACTGAGGAAGGAGATCAGAGGATCAAGTGAGCAAGCTACTACTCAGTTCACTGCACTTCTCCAGGCTGTCTCCAGGGCACTGACTGTACTTGATTCCATCAGACTTACCCTTTCTGTTCAGTCCCTAGCTTCTCAGCGTTCTCAGCCACCCAGTTCCTCCCGTCGCCTGCTCGTACCAGTTCTTCCTCTCGTGCCAGAGGCAGACGGGGTCGAGGATGCATCTCAGATCCAGATCCATCTGCTCCTTATCACATTTCTGTTGATTCCGATCATTGACTTATCTTGATCATTTCTAGATCCTAGGTGTTAGTGTTTTGTCCTTTCTAGGATCTGTATTTTTGGGGCCATGTATTGACATGAGCTAGTTGACTTTGTATGATACTTTTTATGTTACAATCTATGTACTGAAACAATTATGGCTTTACCTTTGGAATGATGATTATCTTACTTTGGTTATATATTCTCTTTTGTGAAATATTGTCTTCTCTTTATGGTATTATCATTTTATGATTGCTGTTAATAGTTGCTTCATTAAGGGGAGCAAACCCTACAAGAGGAGAAATTAAAGAATGCTTCAGAAAAAGGACTTAACCTTGTTTGATGATGTCAAAAAGGGGGAGAAATTAAACACAAAGAAATCCATCAAAAGCAAACACTACAAATTATGAGAAATTAATACATTGACAATTTTAAGTACAAATGCTAAATATACTGTAAATAAGTACCTTTTTAAATTACTCATACTCTGATTTGCTGTAAACCATTGAATATGCTTTGATAGGCTTTCAAATTCTAAACCCACTCTGATATATTGAATACATTGCTCTAATACTTTGACAATTTTTTTTACTACTCCGATACATTACTCAATTTTACTCTGATACATTGAAAAACTGTATTTATTACTCTGATACTTTGCAAAATTTTTCTCTGATACTTTGTAAAATTGTTTTCCCTACACTGATACATTGCAGGATTTTCATTTCTCTTGCTCTGATACATCTTAAACTTAAATGATCTAATACTCTTTCTAAATCAACTATTAAATATGCTTTGGCACACATGACTAGTTTTGAGAATTGAGAAATTTTTTTTTTCTTGCTCTGATAATAAAATCAAATTTTCTGCTCTAACACCAAACAATAATCCAATGAGCATATCTTCCAATCTTTAAGCAAATGGACAAACCATTTATGCATACAACCATTTGTATCACATGCCAAAAGAATCATACTCTTTTCAAGCATATGCACCTAAAATACAATCTGTTGAAATTCATGATTCAGAAAAATGCTTTTGTTCAAATGTTTTGTCATCATCAAAAAGGGGGAGATTGTTGCTCCTAGATTGATTTTGATGACTACAAAACAGTTGAAGGGATACAAATATTTTTATTTGAAAAAGACCTTATGCTCTACAGGGGCAAAATCATAATTTCATCAAAACTCTGATTTGATAGCATCATCGTGTAGAACAAATGATATGTAATCTATTGGTGAAAGTTTCATGGTTTTTGGACTTATATTTTTGGAGTTATGAAGGTTTGAAGTTCATGAGTCGACTCATGAGTCAACTCATGAAACTATGAGCTGATTGGCACGCAAAGATTAGCCATGGCACGCTGGTTTTCTGGCTTGGCACGACCTGTGAGTCGACTCATGAGTCGACCCACAAGGCATGAGTCGACTCATGAGTCGACTTCTGCTTTTTGGGCCAAGAAAATCCAGAAACCAAATCTCTGGACTTTGCAACAGAGGTCGACTCATGAGTCGACCCCTGAGGCATGAGTCGACTCATGAGTCGACTCATATGACGGGATTTGCCTGTAACGGCTAGTTTTTGACCAGATTTGGTTGCTTTTTAATCTCTTTTTGTGCTCTAACGGCTCTTTTTCTGCCTAGTTTGTTTTCCTTGTCTCTTAAGGCTATAAAAGGTTTCAAAAGGTGGAAAACAAAGAGGAGAGAGATCCAAATATCCAAGAGGCATTCAAGTGATTTGAAAAGAGAAAATCAAGAGCATTCAAGAGGGCATTCAAGTGCATTCAAGAGAAGGTTTTTCAAGCCAACTACTCAACATCATACAAGAGCTCATTTAAAAGCCTTCAAGAAGCCATCAATCAAGCTCACCAACTCCTCAAGCATTTACTTCATCTCTCATCCACTTTGAGGAAATCCAAGAGGGGCTTCTTCATTTGAGTAAAGCGTATTTATTGTTATATTCGCTCACTTAAGGAGCTATTCTTGTACTTATTTGTGCTCTAAACTGATTTTATCTTTGAGTAATTGTTTTTGTTTTGGAGGGTTTCCAAAACAAGGAAAGGTTGATCCGAACCTGAAATTGGAGTGTATTGGGTCGGCTTGTACCCGAGAAACAAGTGGACTAGCTTGGGATAGCTAGTGTCGGAGTTTCCGACGGTTGTATTCGGGTTGAATACAAAGTATAGTGGATTGGAATTCCCAAGTAGGAGCTTGGGGAGTGGATGTAGGTGCAAGGTTGGCACCGAACCACTATAAATCATTGTGTTTGTGGCATGCTTTATTGTTTCTCTTTAATTCTCCATTATATCCTTGCATTCTTGTTTTAAGTAATTAATCTCAAACTAAAGTCTCTCTCCTCATTCATCAAGCTTTTTGATATATAATTTTTACAAGTAATTAGTTAAGCCTAAAATTTTTAAAACCCAATTCACCCCCCTCTTGGGTTGCATA